>NC_133101.1:35107288-35138997 GCF_022965805.1 Primulina eburnea | reverse complement strand
AGTCGCATGCGGTCAGAGCATCCAGAATTGTTCTAGTTGTAGTATTTTAAGTTATGATTGTAATTTCAGTCGTACTTCAGTTGTAATTCATTCTTAAGTTGAATGTATTGTTGTTCAGAATTGTCATTCTTCAGACCCGATTTCGCGGACGAAATCCTTTTTAGAGGGGGAGAATGTAGTATCCCGATGCCTAATTTGAGTTAATTATTGGATTAATTGTATTTCGGTGGGATCGGAAGGACCGAACCGGGTTCGGATCGTCCGAAGTTGGTTCGGATCGTCCGAAGTGGGTTCGGATCGTCCGTTCTGTTCGGAGTCAGACGAGTCATGTCATGTCAGAGTTCGGATCGTCCGATCAGGGTTCGGATCGTCCGAAGACAGGTGGCTGGACACGTGGAAGACATGCAATGTTCGGATCGTCCGAAGTGGATCGGATCGTCCGAAGTGTACCGGATCGGAGCGTCCGAAGTGGATCGGATCGTCCGATCGTTGTCTATAAATAGAAGCGCAAGGCTTCACTTTTCACTCGCCAATTCCGAGAGTTCCAGAGCGTTTTAGTCGTTTCTGATGGGTTTCTAGTCTTTTCCCGAGGTTCGGGCACTAGTGGGGAGCTACTGGTTTTGTAGCGGAGCTGTGCTCTAGTTGGGGGCTAGCGGCATCAGTGGGCTGACTACGGACGCAGGTATAGTTCTGGGTTCCCTTTGAGATTTGGGAGTATCTATTAGTCTAGTTAAGGCTTTTAGATGTGGTTTAGTGATATGGTATCACTTGGATTGTAGGCTTGATTCTAGGGCTGATTGCTAGGATCTACTGGTTTGAGGTACGAAAGTACTATCCGAGATAGCAGGATTGAGTATGCTTTACTATGTGTTGCATGTTTATATGTTGCATTATTATCTGTCATATGATGCATGGTTTATTATGCGGCATTTGCATAATCATGTTGAGCCTGATTATCTTTGAGATAGCCTGTTGAGAGGGTGCTCAGCCCTCATTTGTTGTGGATGGTTGGACCCCGTTGGCCGACGGTGGTCAGGTCACCGGTATATCCACAGGTTCATTTGGTATGGGAGCCACCTCCTGGTGCGACGGCGCAGAGTGCTACATACCTTGACGTCATTTGTCTGAGCAGTATTTCGATATACCCAGATCCTGGTATCCAGTACATTTTGCATACATGCATGTCATAGTCTTGTATACTCATGCTTTCGGTACTGAGCGTTTTATGCTCACGTCCTCGGTTTATCTCTGTTTTGGACACCCTATTCGATGGGGCAGGTCTCAGGTTAGACGGTCCAGGAGGGAGTGGACAGGGAGCTGGCAGAGGTTGACCTGTAGTTGTTGGTATTTGTTCTTGGAATTTAGTTTGATCTGGTTGTTTAAGTATTTTGTACTTACAGATTCGATTGGGTTGTATTATTGTTTTTCCGCTGTTTACCTGATTCAGTTTTAAATGTTAATTTTGCATGCTTAAGTTCTGATTAGTAGGTGATTCTGGAACGGGTCACTACATGCCGCCTTTTTGGAAAGGGAATTTCTATTAGATAGAAAAGGCAAGACGATAGAACTTGAAGAAATTCAAGATACTCCCTCAACTATAGAAGTTTAACCCTTTTCCCAAGAACCAGTAGTTGAAGTACAAGCTCCTAGAAGGTCTAATAGGGTTATTAGACCACCTGCAAGATATACGCTTCTTCATGAACAAGGCCATGTTGAGTCTTGTGTTGGACGTGATCCAATAAATTTCAAAGAAGCAATATCTGATACTGATTCAACCAAATGGCTTGAATCCATGCAGTCAGAAATGGATTCTATGTATTCAAACCAAGTCTGGACATTGGTGGATCAACCTGAGGGAATCTTTCCTATAGGGTGCAAATGGATCTACAAAAGAAAGCTTGGGGTGAATGGGAAGGTAGTGACCTTCAAAGCAAAGCTCGTTGCAAAAGATTATACTCAAAGGCAAAAGTTGACTATGAGGAAATTTTTTCACCAGTTGCTATGTTTAAGTCCATTAGATTACTACTAGCCATAGCATCATGGTATGACTATGAGATATGGAAAATGGATGTAAAGACTGCAATCCTCAATGGAGACAACAAAGAAGAAACTTATATGTCTCAACCTGAGGGATACACATCAGTAGGAAGTGAATATAAGGTATACAAACTTCAGAGATCAATATATGGTCTCAAGCAAGCGTCAAGGAGTTGGAACCTCAGATTTGATAGCACTATCAAAGAGTTTGGTTTTGCTAATAATCCTGAGGAACCGTGCATGTACAAGAAGGTTAGTGGGAGTGTAGTGACATTCCTAGTACTTTATGTTGATGATATCATGCTCATTGGGAATGATGTAGGATTATTGCAATCAACTAAAGTATGGTTGGCCTGTAAATTCTCCATGAAAGACATGGGTGAAGCATCCTATGTATTGGGAATACAAATCTATAGAGATAGATCAAAGAGGATGCTCGGACTCACCCAATCCACCTATATCTATACCATTATAAAACGATTCTCTATGGAAGAGTCCAAGAGAGGATACTTACCAATGTGTCATGGTATTACTCTATATAAAGCTTTGTGTCCCAAAAATGATGAAGAGATAGAGATGATGACACGTATTCCATATGCGTCAACTATTGGTAGTATCAAGTATGGTATGATATCGACACGACATGATGTTGCTTACACTTTGAGTGTTACAAGCAGATATCAGGCAAACCCTGGTCCAATGTATTGGAAGACCGTGAAAGATATTCTGTACTTGAGAAGGACTAAGAACTTGTTCATGGTCTATGGGGGTGGAGAATTGAAATTGGAAGGCTACTTGGATTCTAGCTTCCAATGTGACGTAGATGATTCGAAATCGACCTTTGGTTTTGTATTCATGCTATATGGTGCGGCTGTCTCTTGGAAAGGTTCCAAGCAAGACACCGATGCGGATTCCACCACTGAAGTTGAATACAATGTTGCATCTGATGCAGCCAAAGAGGTAGTTTGGATGAGGAGTTTTGTCCAAGAATTGGGCATTATTCCTCATAGAGTTGATCCAGTCCCGTTTTACTGTGACAACACTGGTGCCATTGCGCAAGCAAAGGAACCAAGGTCTCATCAGCGATCCAAACATGTACTGAGGAAGTTCCACATCATACGGGAGAAGTGGGAAGAGGAGACATATCAGTCAAAAGACTCCCTTCTGCAGATAATGTTGTTGATCCACTTACAAAGCCCTTGCCAGGACCATTGTTTGAAAAGCATCGCGAAGCAATGGAATTAAGGGTAGTTGGCTCTAGGGCAAGTGGGAGATTGTTAGAGTAGATGCCCTGCAAGCCAACGGTTGGCTAGGGAATTTATTGACTCAAGTATAATAAACATTCTTTATTTTAATATAATTTACTTTTTAATGGTTTCGTTATACTTTATCTGTATACCCATGCAAGCAGCATAGATAAAGTCCTTGATTATGCTTTAATACAAATGAATCGTAATTCGATGTTGAAACTCATTTGTAAACACTGCATATTCTAAATTCGTTCCTAGTCGATTCAGCCGCCTAAAACATGGATAAAGGTCGCTTGAGCTCGAGACTAGCATATGTGATGTTGTGTACTGCGTTTCTTGGTAAGGGCATAGAGATGTCCAAACATACAGATGGGTAGTCATATGATGATTATACCGAACAACCCTCCCTCGGACTTTCCAAGTGGTTATCATTCATCGAGAGGATAAGTTCGTGGTTATGATTGTACACCATTAGTCCTTACGACCCGGAACAACACTGAGGCTCTATATGCTAGGGCTGTGCTTTGACTCGTTTACCGGCTCCAGGAGAGTCATCAGGTGGCGAGGTTGGGTACAGTTGCGACACATATAGGAGCCAGTGCATTGTAGTCGGGGATTCACCGTTCACCTACGGGTGTGGATATCCTATGTGATCTAATGAAATAATAGTGCATGGAATCTCTGGCCAGAGTACGAGATGTACGTTGGAGAAGGAGTTCTCCAAATAGTACATGCGATGCCACTATTATAGTTATCACATAGTTATCGAATTAATATGCGACCCTCGATGAACCAATGGTTGCAGATTCGATCGGGATATATGAGATGAAGGGACTGTACTGTACGTTAATCATAATCGACTGGTTCTTGCAGGCACTATCAGTGATACCTAGGGGATCATGGGGCGATGCTACTAGACGCTCTTACCATGATCCGATGGGTGCTATCAGAAATGAGTTTTGACATTCTTGATCAAGGTGTTGATGAAAAGAATGGGGCTAACTAGGGTAAGCCCGAATAAAAGATTATGTCCTGAATCACAAAGAGTTGTGGACCCACGGCTAGCTGTATCCCTGAACCATTGAGGGTCACACAAGTACTGGATTGTTTGTTCCCGTTGAGAGAATAAATTCAAAAGTTGAATTTATATTATATAGTAAATTCAAGGAGTTGAATTTATGATAATTAAATTTTGAGAAAATAAATTCAAGGAGTTGAATTTATAAAATTTGAGAATTTAATTTATTAAACTCAATTGTTGGGTTTATTAAATATAAAATGTTGGAGGTGATAAAAATTCAAGAAGTTGAATTTATAATTTAAATAATAAATTCAAATGTTGAATTTATAATGTATTTAATTTATTAAGCTCAAAAGTTGAGTTGATTAATTAATAAATTAAATATGGTGGATAATATGTTTAATTGGCTTGTAGGGGTACAAGTCCAACATATTAAATAATTAAAATTTTAGTGGACTTTGATTAAATTAATTAAACTAGTTGGACTAGCCCAATTAATTAAATCAAGCCCGTTAATGTTAATTATGGAATTTAGGTCAAGAATATTGTTTTTAAGAAAAGAAAAAAAAAAATTGACCTAGCCTCCACTAATACTCCAAAGTTTTTCATTCGAGATTTACCGAGATTTACATGCCTAAAGAATCCTTCATTAACTTAGTTAATTTAATTAATTGAGTAAAATGAATGATTAGTATTAAAATAAGAATATTTCTAATTCTTAAAGGATAGCATGCATTCGGTGGGATTTGTTTTTCCAAAAACACGAGAATTGCTGATTTCTCGAGATTCATCCCTTTCTTGGTTGCAAGAAATTTCGGCTTCTTTTTTTTTGAAAAAGGGGATTAAGTCGTCTCTCATATTTTTCTCTCCAACGCAAAAGTTCTTCTAAATTACTAGTGCGATTTAGAAGAGGGACAAATATTCCAGTCGTGGACCGGATTAGGAGACCGAAGAATGATCGTAGGAATTTACAACAAGAGCTACGTCCGTTAATACCGGTGTAGTTGGAGTCACGTGATTTATTGTGGGGACCCGGGCTCTAACTCTATTCTTTTGGGATTTAATTGGATCTTTGTTCGAAAATGTGGGTCAAAAATTTGCTTTTAACTTTAATTCAAATGTATTAACGGAAGCATCACATGTCTCAATAGAAATTAAACAACGTAATGTACATACAAGTCTGTGCGTACAAACATACACTAGTGTTCAATAACAACTACAAACATAAGTGCTACAAGTCCAGTAGGAAACACTAGGAATCTTCAACGCCCGAGATCTCCACGCTATCAACTCTCTCTTCCTCGTCGTGACCCTGATCCTGCCCCACCGGTTGCCATGCACACATACAGACACGACAACAGCCGGATAACTCCGGTGAGAACATATCCCAGTATAAATCATGGATGCATGCAATGTCATAATCATGTACAAAAGCATAGCATATATCAATTAACATGAATAAAATCTAAACATGTAGAAGAATACAAATCTGTATTCAACATTTAAATCTTGACTCGACTCTTTTCTAATCTAAGGATCCCGGTGTGAATAAGACGGTCTGTTACCTACCCAACCACTCGGGGCAACGGTACGTCTTATTCCTAGACTTCGGTCAACTCTGTATCGAGGGTCTACACATATAGCAAATCTGCTCCTATGCGTCGATACACCGAAACGTCTAGTTTTGGCAAGTCTGCCAATCTCTCCTATCTCAGGACTCGAATATAAATCAATAAACAAGGCATTACATAATCAAATGTAATAACAATCTAGTATGTGATTTAGGGAAACTCGTATCAAATCTGAATCGAGTTGTGCAATCCCGTGACCACATGAATTATACCTTTCTTGCCGAATCGTCAGTGTCGTAGTCGAAGTCTCGAGTTCACAATAGCCAATACAAATCTGAAATGGCATAGTCAAGGTGCACTCTATCAATATACATCTCAAACAACTCAATAAACATAGCTGAAATCGGTTTCAATACAATTTGACGGCGTAACGGCGTAATTCTCGGTACCGGTCAACTCAATCTCAACAAAACAATATATACAATAGCCACAACTCATAATCATCATAATATACTCATCAAAACACAATATAACATGCTCAATTCTTCAAATCAATATCGATATACATGCTGGAAATTCGCAAGGCTCGTATACGGTGTCCGAAAATCGTTCTGATAACAAATATACGATGCTCGGTATACCAAGAACACATATTTCTAACAAAATCATAATTTCCCCAACATATGAATTTCGAATCATGCTGAAATTATATCAAACTTACATCCTTTCGTAGCCAACGATGCAAGGATCAATAATCCGGACTCGGACTTAAAATCAGATGAACAAATCTTGCACAATCTCGAATCTAAAATGAAAAATCTTGAAGGAACAAGGCTTGCTCTCGGTTCTCTCTTCCAGTCTGAATAAAATGAAGACTCAGCAACTTAGGTATTTATATAGCATGCCATGTGTCAACATAAAAATCGAAGGTGGCACTTCTCATGCAGCATCGCGGGTGCGGTAGCTCAGGAGCGGGTGCGCTGTGCTCACGGCGAGTTCATCCAAAAATGTAGCACCTAGACCGCGGGTGCGGTCCTTACATGACCGCGGGTGCGGTCTCACACTGCGGGGGCGGTCTTGCTAACACCGCAGGTGCGGTGTCTGTTCGCACAATTTCACTAATTTTCTCTCAATGCACCGCGGGTGCTGTATCTCTAACACCGCGGGTGCGGTGTGGCTTCGGCCCTGGTGCTCAAAATCTCATAATTCATGCATTCTTATCTATACAAGTCTAACATCAATGCCAATTGACAATTCTCGAGCCTTACATTTATTCACCAAAGGTATAACATTCTTTACACCCTATGAATGTTTATAGTAAAATCATACGAGCGTCCCAACATATTTTGATTGCCAAAATAAATAAAAAATTTTAAAACTTCCGCTGCGTTTGGACGTGTAGAAACCGAGATCCAACATAGGGCTGTGCTTTGACTCGTTTACCGGCTCCAGGAGAGTCATCAGGTGGCGAGGTTGGGTACAGTTGCGACACATATAAGAGCCAGTGCATTGTAGTCGGGGATTCACCGCTCACCTGCGGGTGTGGATATCCTATATGATCTGATGTAATAATAGTGCGTGGAATATCTGGCCAGAGTATGAGATGTACGTTGGAGAAGGAGTTCTCCAATAGTACACGCGATGCCACTATTAAAGTTATCACATAGTTATCGAATTAATATGCAACCCTCGATGAACCAATGGTTGCAGATTCGATCGGGATATATGAGATGAAGGGACCGTACTGTACGTTAATCTTAATCGACTGGTTCTTGCAGGCACTATCAGTGATACCTAGGGGATCATAGGGCGATGCTACTAGACGCTCTTACCATGATCCAATGGGTGCAATCAGAAATGAGTTCTGACATTCTTGATCAAAGTGTTGATGAAAAGAATGAGGCTAACTAGGGTAAGCCCGAATAAAGGATTATGTCTTGAATCACAAAGAGTTTTGAACCCACGGCTAGCTGCATCCCTGAACCATTGAGGGTCACACAAGCACTGGATCGTTTGTTCCCGTTGAGAGAATAAATTCAAGGAGTTGAATTTATATTACATAGTAAATTCAAGGAGTTGAATTTATGATAATTAAATTTTGAGAAAATAAATTCAAGGAGTTGAATTTATGATATATTAAATTCAAGAAGTTTAATTTATGAAATTTGGAGAGAATAAATTCAAGGAGTTGAATTTATAAAATTTGATAATTTAATTTATTAAACTCAAAAGTTGGGTTTATTAAATATTAAATTTTGGAGGTGATAAATTCAAGGAGTTGAATTTATAATTTAAATATTAAATTCAAATGTTGAATTTATAATGGATTTAAATTAAATGTAATGGGTGTATGTACTATGGGCTTGTAGGAGTACAAGACCAACATACAAATTATTAAAGTTCTTAATTGGACTTTAAAAGATTAATTAATTAATTAAACTAGTTGGACTAGAGTAACTAATTTATTAAGCCCATTAAGTGTTTGATTTAATTAATGGGCCCTAAGCTTATATATATGTGTATTAGGTTTAGGGTTAATTAATCAACACTCATAAGTTTTGAAAGAAAAAAAAAAAAAAAAACTAGCCTCCACCATCCCAATTGTGATTCACGTAAATCACATAAAAATTCTCCCAATTTTTTTTTTCAACTTTTCAAGAAAGGAGATTTGAGTCTCTCTAATTTTTAATCTCTACGCAAAAGTTCTTCTAAATTTCTTGTGCAATTTAGAAGAGGAACAAATATTCCAGTCGTGGACCGGATTAGGAGATCGAAGAAAGTTCGTAGGATTTTACAACATGTAAGGCTCGAAGATTTAGTGATCATAATCAGACAGAATTGTTAAGAATTAAGATGATTATAGATGTATTTTATTGGATTTAAAAAGGAAGGCAAAATGTACAAAAGAGAGGAGAAAGGTCGAAGCTCCAGCGCACATGCGCGAAGATAATGCGCGCATATGCGCGATCCTTCCAGCAGCTATGGCGCACATGCGCGAGTTTAGCCACGCATATGCGCGGTCTGTACAGAAACATTGGCGCATATGCGCGAGAGTAGTGGCGCACATGCGCGGCGCATTCAGAAGCAGTGGCGCATATGCGCGAGTCGAGTGGCGCATATGCGCGAGGTGTTGAATTGCCGAGACATTAGGTCTCGCGCACATGCGCGAGTAATGCCGCGCATATGCGCGAGACGTGTATTTCAAAGGATTTGCCATGTGTCTTGAACCATGCAATATATATAAGATTGGCGTTGATTCCTTTTTCATTTCAGCAGAAGGGTTCGAACTTCAGAGGAGAGAAGCTTCATTTCTTAGACTTTATAATTGTGATTTTGCAAGATTTAGCAATCCAAAATTAAATCCGACTTCGGTTTTGAGCTCCTCTCATTGTTAGCTACAAAGTGATGTAAGTATTGTTTAATTCCAGCATGTTTTGAGAATTACATATTGGGGAAATGCTGATATGCTTATATATATGTGTTCTTGAGAGAATTGTTATCGTAGAAACGCAACCGGATCGAATAACGGATGTTGGATACGATTATTACTCTTTTCCAGCATGTTTAGAGCTAAGATTATACAAGATCTGAGTATTATCTAATGTTTGGGAGAATAATCATGAGTTTAGAATGATACAATGTTGATTAGTGAGAATTGGATTGACCGGTATCGAGAATTACGTCGTTATGCCGTCAAATTGTATCAAGATCAAGTATTGAGAGTGGATAGGTGTTGATTTGGATTAGTAATTGATAAATTGTATATCAACATTCCATTTCAGATTCATCTTACCTCACTTCGACATCGAGACCTCGACATCGACAAAGGTTTAACAAAGAAAGGTATAAGTCATGTTTTGTTTGGGGAGATGTAACTCAAATAAGATATTATTTGAGTTTCCCAACCAAAATCACATACGAGTATTATTAGATATATTGTAACATGTTTATGAATTGTGTATAGCATTATATTCAATCTTTTAACATGTTTATGCTTTGATTTCAGAATTGTATTCAAGCATGTATGATCAGTGTGATATTCAGATATGAATATGATTATACTTTGTTTACATATTGATATTCATTGCATCTAAGATAGGAGAGTCTTTGACAGGCATTGTCAAATAGCTAGACGTTTCGGTGTATCTCAGCATAGGAGTAGGTATTACTCTTATTGCCGCCGTTGATACAGCTCAGACCGAAGTCTAGGAATGAGACGTTCATTACCCCGATTGGAGGGTAGGTAGTGACGTCTTATTCACACCGGGATCCCTAGAGTTCTAGTCGAGTCGAGTCCAGACATGGTTTGATTCGCATTGCATTGCATGTGCATATGATGTCATTCATGATAGCATGTTTCATGTTTAATTGATTATATGCATGTATACATGTTTATACTGGGATTTGTTCTCACCGGTTTTCCGGCTGTTGTTATGTCTGTATGTGTGCATAACAACAGGTGGGGCAGGATCTGGGTCACGCAGAGGATGAGAGATGGACATAGCGTGGTGATCTCGGGCATAGCAGAAGAACTAGTAGTTGTACTTTTGGCATGTACTGTATTTAATTACTAGTTGTCGAATATGGTTTTGAACCAGACATATTTGTATCTTATGTTTGTATATTATGTTGTTGAATAACATAGAGACTTCTTATGTTAGCTCTCATTTGAGTTAATGTAAAAGCAAAAATTTGACCCTCTTTTTATATTAATGATCCGTTTTAATCCCAAAGAAAAGAATTAGAGCCCGGGTCCCCACAACAGGTGGTATCAGAGCCTTAGGTTCTGTAGATTGAGACAGAATAGCATGAGCGGGGTAGATCGAGTCTTCTTCCTTGCTCTATGATGTGCTAGCATGTTTATTGCTTTACTTGTTACATGTTGTTTGTTATTTGATTGATTACAGCATGTATTGGTTAAGACTGAATCAGAACCGATTCTAGATCAGAGGTAACTGACTAGAGGATGGCTGAGCCAGTAGTATATCTTGTTTACTAATCCGTTGGTTCATTAGATATGCCTCCTAGAAGAGCAGCCGTACCTCTACGACCAGCAGCGCCAGAACAGGGGAGCACATCCGGAGATCCTATGGATGTTACGGCGACCCCTATGGATGTTAGAGTAGGTGCCCGTCGAGCCAAGTGTTGGCCGAGTGTTCACAATGAAACTCTATGTATAAGCAATCTTTATTTTAATAATATTTGAAATTATTATTTTTTGGCAAATCTTTATCTGTATACCCATGCTAGTTGCATAGATAAAGCCCTTGAATATACAAATAGTAGAAAGAATATGAGATGCTCATATGATGAGTATCATGAAACTCATATTTGTAATACTGTATATTCTAAACGGTTCCTAGTCGATTCAGCCGCCAATAAGAAGGATATAGGCCGCTCGAGTTAGAGACTAGTATCTGCGATGTGAGTACCATGTTTCATTGGTAGGGGACATAGTGATGTCCGAACATGCAGATAGGTGTTCCTTGTAGAGTGCACTGAACAACCCTCCATAAAAGGACTTTCCAAGTGGTTCTCACTTATCGAGTGGAATAGTCCTGGTTTATGGTTGTACAGAATTAGTCCTTATGACCCGGGACAACATTGAGACTCTATGTGCTAGAATTACACTTTGACTTGTTTACCGACTCTCATGGGGTCATCAGGTGGCAAGGTTGGGTGTTTTGTCGAAACACATAGGAGTCGATGCATTGTAGCCGGGGATTCACCGCTTACCTACGGGTATGGATATCCTATGTGTTTTTCATGTATGTGTGGGTTGAAATCTCTGATCAGAGTATGGTGGTAATTATGAAAGGGGTTTCATAGATTACACCATCGATGCAACCACAACATGACACATAGTATCGATTCATTGACAACTCTCGATAGACCAATAGTTGTCGAATCGGTCGGGATATATGAGTTGAAGGGACCGTACTGTACGCTAACCATAATTGAATGGTTCTTGCAGGCACTATCATGTGATACCTAGGGAATCACGTAAGCGATGCTGCTAGGCGTTTAACGTGATTGGTTGGGTACTATCAGACTTGAGTTCTGACGTTCTTACTATCAAGGAGTTGATAAGTAAGAATGGAGCAATTGGGGTATGCTCGAATAAGGACATGTTTAGTCCGAATCACATTGAGATGTGAACCCACGGCTAGTTGTATCAATGAACCATTGAGGGCCACACAAGTACTTGCTTTGTAAATCCCGATGAGAAGTAAAATAGTTCAATGTGTTGAACGGCTTATAAATGTGTTTATAAGCGTTAAGAAAAATAGAAGTATGACTTCTAAGAGAGAAATATAAAATTTAATTTATGGAAGTGTTCCTAAGATTAAAATTTGGCCAAGTGAATAATGTATTTGAAAATTGTGATTTTCATAAACATTATTATGGACTAAATTAAATTAATTCAAGTGTTGAATTAATTAAACACTAGTAGACCTAGTAGAGTCTAAATAATTAAATTAATTCAAGTGTTGAATTAATTAAATAATATTGAGTCTTGTAGAACTCAATTAAAATAATTATTTAACTAGTGGGACTTGAGTAAAATCAAGTAATATTTAATTAATCTCAAATGTGTTTGAGATAATTAAAATTTAGTCTATGGTTTTTTAATGTGTTAAAAAACCATATTATATGCATGTCATTCTAGGGTTTGCATGCTTTGGGGAGGTGAAGGGTTGGAGACTAGGCATGCAACTTTTGTTGCTTTTGAGAGTTGCTTTTCTCACAACCTAGACTCAACTTCTCTCCTCATTCTTGTCTCTCAACTTGGCCGAAATTCCTCTCTAGTTTTCTCTCAAAAAAAATTTCTTCTTGTTTTGTTCTTCAATTTGTTGGAGAACAAAATTTCTCTTTGAAAAATCCTCAAGTTTTTCTAGTGCAAAACTTGAGGGGATTTATATAGCTAAGTGGTGGGCCTAATTCTTGAAGAGGAAGAGGGTGTGCTTGTAGATTTGTCTACCAAAGAAGAGCTAAAGTATTCATACTTTAGTTGGAGCCATTACATCAACCTCAAGAGGTTGATAGGTAATCTTTCCTAAACATCCTATGCATGGTGTTTTTGTTTTGAAATGTAAATATTGCACTTTAACTTGGTGGCCGAAAATTCTAGTAGAAAATAAAAATTTTTGACTTCCGTTGCGCTTCCGGCCACCGTAACCGGTCCGCTTTCAAGTGGTATCCGAGCTATGGTTACGGTTTTTGTGTAATATTTGCATAATATTATGTTGAGATCAATTTCTAACCGTTTGAGATTTGTTGGTGCAACAAAATGCAAGGACCGAAATATTTTGAAAAACAAAAAAAAAAAATGTTTTTCGGGGCTGCCCGAACCGAGGGGCAGCCCCGAAATGCTTCATATTTAAAATAAAAAAAAATTTTGTGTTGCCGGAATCCGGCGACGGAACTCCGGCGACGGTGATGACGGCTAGGGTTTCCAAAAGTGTTTTGGACAATCTTAGTGTCATGGGCCTTGAGATGTTGGGCCATTGGATGGACAACATAATTTGTGAAATTTAAATGGGCCAAAATATTTTTGGTGAAAAATGGTTTTTGGGCCCTTAAGTTTAAATTTACAATTGTTGCACATATTTTCTCATAAAATAAATAATTGAAGTAGGACTTTAATTATTTATAGTAAATTGTGATTTACAAGAAATTCGATTATAAATAAATTAATTTGAAAGTAGACAAAGGAGTTTGTATACTTTGTTAATTTAATTTATAATTGTGGCGGTTAGTGATTGGATCAAGATATATAATATTGGATCAATTAATTATAGTGATAATTAATTGATGGTGTATGATATGTGAGATTATGCATGAAGGATGATCAAAAGCCCAAGCCCAATTTGCTAGGTGTATGCTAGGATATTTGTGTTGAATGATTGTAATAATTATCAATTTAAAGTGGGCTTGGTTTATGGCCCGTTCCCACCCCATGAGATGTATCCCTATGTGCCATGGATATTTAATTGTAAATATTAGAATAGTGGAAGATCAAGATTGGAAGATGGTGGCCTTGGTGATTATGAAGATCGAAGACATGTAATATTGGATGCTAATGTAATAATTTAGTTGCATTGCATCCCTTGCATTTACCCTAGGATTGGACCTAGGCCCGTGTTTGGCTCACACGGGCCATTAGTTTTGGGGCGATTGATCATCCTTGTACTGTTTTCTATTTATAATATATGCATGATATGTTATAAATAATGAGTATGTGCGTTATTATTATTATAATAACAAAAGTTGCATGAATCCGGCAAACATACGATCAAACATGGCGAGTTTTTAAAATAAAATTAATGATGAGACCTTTCAAAATTAAAAAACCCTCATTTTGAATAAGATTCAAAATTAATATCAAGTCCGAAAAGGGGAATTATAAATTTGTTTATAATTTCCTTGTCTTCCATCGACAATGGATGCATGATGAACGCTACCCGTACTCGGGGCTCGGCTCATATTATTGAGGGGGCCCTGGGTGCCGGAAAGCTGTGACATCCATTGACATTGTGATGTGAACTACGTGGAACTCCCATGATTTCGGCTCATATTATTGAGGGAACTCATGGCGACCGTCCATTAAGGTTCAACATCGATGGGTTAGGCTTGAAACGTGAAGATGAACGACGTCATATTATTGGGTCCTAATCAAACGTGAGACAAAAGTTTACGTAGAGGGTTACATTGTGATGCAATTGGAAACTACCTTTTAGGAATTGTGATTGGCTGATATTATTCGGGATCACAATTCGCTAATTGGACCTTACGTACCTACTGAGGAAAGGAGTTTCCCGTTTTCACTAGAGGGTAGTGAAAGATGTCAAAACAGTGGGAGCAAATATTTATGAAGTAAAAGTCCAAACTTCATATCTTACTAAATATTTAAAATAGTCATCAACATTTATCTGTTTTTACTTTCCAGTACAAATCGACAATGTCTTCGATGCGCAATCCGATATCTATAATACTCGACAAACACATATTAACTGGACCTAATTACCTCACTTGGCTAAGAAACCTGAAAATCGTCTTGAATTCGGAAAATGTAGCATATACACTGACTGAGTCGCCCCCTGTTGAGGCTCCGACTGACTGCAATCCTGAGGAATTGCAGGCTTACAAGGAATGGTGTGACCATGACTTGATAGCCAGGTGTTATATGCTGACTTCTATGAATGATGAGCTGCAGAGGCGTTTTGAGGGTGCAAAGAGTGCTGCTGACATTCATTTGCACCTCAAGGAGCTCTTTGGAGAGCAAACGCGTCCTCTTAGGCATGCTACCGTCAAGGAGCTGATCACTTTGCGCATGCGAGATGGGGCCTCGGTCCATGAGCATGGCCTAAAGGTGATCGGGCTCGTGGACAAGCTCGTTGGCATGGATATGATCTTGCCTTCGGAGTTGACCACCGACGTGTTGCTGTTATCGCTGCCTAGCTCATTTGATCCTTTTGTGGTGAACTTCAACATGAACAAGATGGAACCCACCCTTGTGGAGTTGGTGAATATGCTTGTTACGTTTGAATCAACCATCAAGAAAGAGAAGTTGGTTCTTTATGTGGGTTCTTCATCTGGTACGAAGATTGATCCACATGGGAATGGAAAGAAGAGTTCTTTCCAACGTCCCAAGAAGAACGTGCCCTTGATGAGGCAATCTCCGAATCCCGTTGAGGCAGCCAGACCAGTTAAGGCTGACAAAACCGGTGATGTTTGTCATCACTGCAAGAAGCCTGGACATTGGAAGCGAAATTGCAAGGAATATCTGGCCCAGAATTGTTCTGGAAACGGTATGTTCTAAATTTAAGTAAACATTTCAATTAACTCTACTTCTTGGGTATTAGATACCTGTTGTGACTCACATCTCTGTAATGGGTTACAGGTGATGGGAGAAGTAGGAAGCTTAAGGAAGGTGTGACCTTCTTTAGGATGGACAATGGAGCAAGAGTTGCTGCCAAGGCTATTAAGGATGTTTACTTATTATTGAACGATAGTTTAAGTTAATTTTATGAGATGTTTTGTTTGTACCTAATTTTGTAAAAAACATTGTTTCCATTTCTATGCTGATAAAAATGGATATTCTTGTTTATTTTGCAAAGGTGTTTGCAACATTTACATGAATGAATGTTTGATTGGTACTGGTGAACTAGAAAACGATCTCTATAACTTAAAATTAAAAGATATTCCATTAAATGTCCATTCAAAGGCAGACACCATATGAGATATGGATGTGTAAGCCTCCCAAATATTCTCATCTTAGAATATGGGGAGCCCTGCTTATGTGAAGCAGGTAGTGGGAGATAAATTGGATAGTCGATCCATTTTATGCTACTTTGTGGGATATCCAAGGAATTCAGTTGGATATTGCTTCTATCATCCCCAAGAAACAAAGGTGTTTGTTTCTAGGAACGCAACCTTTTCGGAAAAGGAATTTCTATTGGATAGAAAGGGCGAGATGATAGAACTCGAAGAGGTTCGAGAGACACCCACAGTTGTAGAACCCACACCCAATGAGCTAAGTGAGGAGATACAAGCTCCTAGAAGAACCGAGAGAGTCTCGAGACCACCTATGAGGTATGGTCTGCTTCTTGAAGAGGGCCATGATGAGCCTAATCTTGGATGTGATCCAAGGACCTTCAAAGAAGCGTTATCTGATGCCAATTCATCCAAGTGACTTGAAGCAATGGAATCTGAGTTGAATTACATGCATTCGAACCAAGTGTAGGATCTTGTGGATCCACCTGTGGGAACTGTTCCCACAGGGACTTGGGGAGGATGGGAAGGTGTTGACCTTCAAGACGCGATTGGTGGCAAAAGGATATACTCAAAGACAAGGAGTTGACTTTGAGGAAACCTTTTCCCCAGTCGCAATGTTCAAGTCCATAAGGATTTTGCTAACCATAGCTGCATGGTATGACTATGAGATATGGCAGATGGATGTTAAGACAGCATTTCTTAATAGGGATTTTAAGAAAGTGATTTACATGTCTCAACCTGAAGGGTTTACATCTGTCGGAAGTGAGCATATGGTATGCAAACTTCAGAGATCTATTTGTGGTCTAAGAAGGCATCTAGGAGTTGGAATCTCAGATTCGAGAGTATAATCAAATAGTTTGATTTACTAAGAATCCTGAGGAACCCTATGTGTATAAGAGGGTCAGTGGGAGTGTTGTGACATTCCTGGTATTGTATGTTGATGACATTCTACTCATTGGGAATGATGTAGGAATGTTGCAATCAACTAAGATATGGTTAGCGAGTAAGTTCTCGATGAAGGACTTGGGTGAAGCATCTTTTGTATTGGGAATACAGATCTATTGAGATAGATCGAAAAGATGGCTTGATTTCACCCAGTCCACATACATTGATACCATCGTGAAGCGGTTCTCGATGGATGAGTCCATGAGAGGACATCTACCAATGTGTCATGGCGTGTCCCTATCCAAGTCTGTCTCCCAAGACTGATGCAGAGATAGTGGCGATGACACGCATTCCGTATGCTTCGGCAATTGGTAGCATCATGTATGGGATGATATCTACACGTCTTGACGTGGCTTTTGCACTAAGTGTAGTGAGTAGATATCAATCGAACCCTGGTCTTTCACACTGGAAAGCTGTGAAAGACATCCTCAAGTAGTTGAGAAGGACCAATAAATTGTTCTTGGTCTATGGGGTGAAGAACTAAAATTGGAAGGCTATACCGACTCTAGCTTCCAAAGCGATATCGATGACTCGAAGTCAACCTCTGGTTTTGTATTCATGCTCTATGGTGCTGCTGTCTCTTGGAAGAGTTCCAAGCGAGACAATATTACGGATTCCAGCACAGAGGCCGAATACATTGCTGCATCAGATGCAGCAAGGGAGGGTGTTTGGATAAGGAATTTCGTCCAAGAGTTGGGCGTCATTCCTAATGGAGTTGCTCCTGTCCCGGTGTTGTGTGACAACACGGGAGCTATAAGTCAAGCAAAGGAGCCTAGGTCTCATCAGAAATCCAAACGAGTATTGAGAAAGTACCACATCCTCGGAGAGATTGTGGAAGAGGAGAAGTGTCTTTTAACAAAGTCGGCTCCGCCGATAATGTTGTTGATCCACTAGCTAAGCCTTTACCCAGACCATTATTCGACAAGCATCGCGAATCAATGTGTTTGATGCATATGGGTAGTTGGCTCTAGTGCAAGTGGGAGATTGTTAGAGTAGGTGCCCGTCGAGCCAAGTGTTGGCCGAGTGTTCACAATGAAACTCTATGTATAAGCAATCTTTATTTTAATAATATTTGAAATTATTATTTTTGGCAAATCTTTATCTGTATACCCATGCTAGTTGCATAGATAAAGCCCTTGAATATACAAATAGTAGAAAGAATATGAGATGCTCATATGATGAGTATCATGAAACTCATATTTGTAATACTGTATATTCTAAACGGTTCCTAGTCGATTCAGCCGCCAATAAGAAGGATATAGGCCGCTCGAGTTAGAGACTAGTATCTGCGATGTGAGTACCATGTTTCATTGGTAGGGGACATAGTGATGTCCGAACATGCAGATAGGTGCTCCTTGTAGAGTGCACTGAACAACCCTCCATAAAAGGACTTTCCAAGTGGTTCTCACTTATCGAGTGGAATAGTCCTGGTTTATGGTTGTACAGAATTAGTCCTTATGACCCGGGACAACATTGAGACTCTATGTGCTAGAATTACACTTTGACTTGTTTACCGACTCTCATGGGGTCATCAGGTGGCAAGGTTGGGTGTTTTGTCGAAACACATAGGAGTCGATGCATTGTAGCCGGGGATTCACCGCTTACCTACGGGTATGGATATCCTATGTGTTTTTCATGTATGTGTGGGTTGAAATCTCTGATCAGAGTATGGTGGTAATTATGAAAGGGGTTTCATAGATTACACCATCGATGCAACCACAACATGACACATAGTATCGATTCATTGACAACTCTCGATAGACCAATAGTTGTCGAATCGGTCGGGATATATGAGTTGAAGGGACCGTACTGTACGCTAACCATAATTGAATGGTTCTTGCAGGCACTATCATGTGATACCTAGGGAATCACGTAAGCGATGCTGCTAGGCGTTTAACGTGATTGGTTGGGTAATATCAGACTTGAGTTCTGACGTTCTTACTATCAAGGAGTTGATAAGTAAGAATGGAGCAATTGGGGTATGCTCGAATAAGGACATGTTTAGTCCGAATCACATTGAGATGTGAACCCACGGCTAGTTGTATCAATGAACCATTGAGGGCCACACAAGTACTTGCTTTGTAAATCCCGATGAGAAGTAAAATAGTTCAATGTGTTGAACGGCTTATAAATGTGTTTATAAGCGTTAAGAAAAATAGAAGTATGACTTCTAAGAGAGAAATATAAAATTTAATTTATGGAAGTGTTCCTAAGATTAAAATTTGGCCAAGTGAATAATGTATTTGAAAATTGTGATTTTCATAAACATTATTATGGACTAAATTAAATTAATTCAAGTGTTGAATTAATTAAACACTAGTAGACCTAGTAGAGTCTAAATAATTAAATTAATTCAAGTGTTGAATTAATTAAATAATATTGAGTCTTGTAGAACTCAATTAAAATAATTATTTAACTAGTGGGACTTGAGTAAAATCAAGTAATATTTAATTAATCTCAAATGTGTTTGAGATAATTAAAATTTAGTCTATGATTTTTTAATGTGTTAAAAAACCATATTATATGCATGTCATTCTAGGGTTTGCATGCTTTGGGGAGGTGAAGGGTTGGAGACTAGGCATGCAACTTTTGTTGCTTTTGAGAGTTGCTTTTCTCACAACCTAGACTCAACTTCTCTCCTCATTCTTGTCTCTCAACTTGGCCGAAATTCCTCTCTAGTTTTCTCTCAAAAAAAATTTCTTCTTGTTTTGTTCTTCAATTTGTTGGAGAACAAAATTTCTCTTTGAAAAATCCTCAAGTTTTTCTAGTGCAAAACTTGAGGGGATTTATATAGCTAAGTGGTGGGCCTAATTCTTGAAGAGGAAGAGGGTGTGCTTGTAGATTTGTCTACCAAAGAAGAGCTAAAGTATTCATACTTTAGTTGGAGCCATTACATCAACCTCAAGAGGTTGATAGGTAATCTTTTCTAAACATCCTATGCATGGTGTTTTTGTTTTGAAATGTAAATATTGCACTTAAACTTGGTGGCCGAAAATTCTAGTAGAAAATAAAAATTTTTGACTTCCGTTGCGCTTCCGGCCACCGTAACCGGTCCGCTTTCAATGGAGACGTTGCTGAAGCGATTCCAATCCTTTCGACCTCCCACATTAAAAGGTACCGAGAATGCCATCGAGTGTGAAAGTTGGCTTGAGGACATTGAGATGTTATTCGAGTCTCTGGAATATAGTGACGAGAAACGAGTGAAACTCATTGGCCATCAACTGCAAGATGTGGCTAAGTATTGGTGGGTGAATATAAGGAGAGTACTAGAACAGCGTGGCACCGAGGTTACATGGAAAGCATTCAAGACGGAGTTTTATCAGCGATTCTTCCCTTTATCCTACCGTAAAGATAAAGGCGCTGAATTCGCAAACCTGAGGCAAGGGCAATTGAACATTGAAGAGTACGTTGCTAAATTTTCTTCTTTGCTTCGCTTTGCACCTCACGTTTCAGGCAATGATGAGGCCATGGCAAATCAGTTTATAAACGGCTTAAATCCTGATGTTTTTACATTGGTCAATAGTGGGAGACCTAATAATTTCGCTGAAGCATTGAATCGTGCCAAAGGAGCTGAAGCAGGATTGCTTAGGCAACGGAGTGTTCCGTATGTTGCTCCAAGTCCAAGACCGCCATTACCTTCAGTACAACCTCCTCCTCGATTCGAAAGTGGTGGTAGCAGCAGCGGACGCAAAGATCAATTGAAAGCAAAGGGTAAACAGTTTAAGAGGGAAGGGAGCAGTTCTTCGAGCTCCAGCGGGTCAAGACAGAGAGGTTTTGGCCAAAGTCTAGAGGTGGCAAGTGGATATTGCAGTACTTGTGGAGGTAAGCATGCCACAGAACAATGTCAAGGTGTAGTGGGCAGGTGTAACGTATGCAAACAACAGGGGCATTATGCCAAGGTCTGTCCTCAAAGGAGTGGTGCATCGAGATTCCAGGCTGCAGGATCGTCTGCCTCCGTGACTCAGCCTGAGAGGCAAGCTTCATCTGTTCACTCATTTCAGCCGCCACAAGCACAGACCCAGCCTCGAGCCAGAGGTGGCCAGCCAGGGAGTCAGCCTCAGAGACAACAGGCTCAGGTGTTTGCCTTGACTGAAGAGCAAGCACAGGATGCCCTAGATGATGTCATTGCAGGTAACTGTTCTCTTTGCGGTTATCCTGCTTATATACTGATAGATACGGGTGCATCGCATACATTCATATCAGAACGATTTGCATTATTGCATTCTCTGCCTGTTGAATCGTTACTAGATGTCGTGTCTATTACTTCTCCGTTAGGAAGTGGTTTGATATCGGTAACTACGGTTAGACATTGCATTCTACAGTTTGAGGGGCATGAGATTGACCTAGATTGTAAAGTGTTGGGTCTAGCTGATTTTGATTGTATAGTCGGTATTGACATGCTAACAAAGTACAGAGCCACCGTGGATTGTTTTCAGATTCAGACCCGAGATGACAGACGAGTGGAAATTCAACGGGAAGGGTTCCAGATCTCGGATTCCCTTGATTTCTGTGTTAGAGTAGGTGCACGTCGAGCCAAGTGTTGGCCGACTGTTCACAATGAAACTCTTTGTATAAACGATCTTTATTTTAATAATATTTGAATTTATTAATTTGGCGCATCTTTATCTTTATACCCATGCTTGTTGCATAGATAAAGTCCTTGAATATACAAATAGTAGAAAGAATATGAGATGCTCATATGATGAGTATCATGAAACTCATATTTGGAATACTGTATATTCTAAACCGTTCCTAGTCGATTCAGCCGCCACTAAGAAGGATAAAGGCCGCTCGAGTTAGAGACTAGTATCTGCGATGTGAGTACCATGTTTCATTGGTAGGGGACATTGTGATGTCCGAGCATGCAGATAGGTGCTCCTGGTAGAGTGCACTGAACAACCCTCTATAAAGGACTTTCCAAGTGGTTCTCACTTATCGAGTGGAAACGTCCTAGTTTATGGTTGTACACCATTAGTCCTTATGACCCGGGACAACATTGAGACTCTATGTGCTAGCGTTTCACTTTGACTTGTTTACCGACTCTTTTGGGGTCATCAGGTGGCAAGGTTGGGTGTTATGGCGAAACATATAGGAGTCGATGCATTGTAGTCGGGGATTCACCGCTTACCTACGGGTATGGATATCCTATGTGTTTCTCATGTATGTGTGGGTTGAAATCTCTGATCAGAGTATGGTGGTAATTATGAAAGGGGTTTCATAGATTACACCATCGATGCAACCACGACATGACACATAGTATCGATTCATTGACAACTCTCGATATACCAATAGTTGTCGAATCGGTCGGGATATATGAGTTGAAGGGACCGTACTGTACGCTAACCATAATTGAATGGTTCTTGCAGGCACTATCATGTGATACCTAGGGAATCACGTAAGCGATGCTGCTAGGCGTTTAACGTGATTGGTTGGGTGCTATCAGACTTGAGTTCTGACGTTCTTACTATCAAGGAGTTGATAGGTAAGAATGGAGCAATTGGGGTATGCTCGAATAAGGACATGTTTAGTCCGAATCACATGGAGATGTGAACCCACGGCTAGTTGTATCAATGAACCATTGAGGGCCACACAAGTACTTGCTTTGTAAATCTCGAAGAGAAGTAAAATAGTTCAAGGTGTTGAACGGCTTATAAATGTGTTTATAAGCGTAAAGAAAATTAGAAGTATGACTTCTATGAGAGAAATATAAATTTTAATTTATGGAAGTGTTCCTAAGATTAAAATTTGGCCAAGTAAATAATGTAGTTGAAAATTGTGATTTTCATAAACATTGTTGTGGACTAAATTAAATTAATTCAAGTGTTGAATTAATTAAACACTAGTGGACCTAGTAGAGTCTAAATAATTAAATTAATTCAAGTGTTGAATTAATTAAATAATATTGAGTCTTGTAGAGCTCAATTTAAATAATTATTTAACTAGTGGGACTTGAGTAAAATCAAGTAATATTTAATTTATCTCAAATGTGTTTGAGATAATAAAATTTAGTCTATAGTTTTTAATGTGTTAAAAACCATATATTATATAAGTGAGACATGTAGGGATTGCATGCTTGGGAGGTGAAGAGCCTTGATTACTTTTTATTAAAATATTCAAAAGGCATGCAACTTTTGAGGGAACAACTTTTGTAACACCCAAGGCTAATCTTCCCACACACACTCTCACCTCTTGGCCGAAACTAGGGGAAGAAATTCTCTCAATTTTTCTTCTTTTTGTTCTTCATTTTCTTGGAGCAAAAACATTCTCTTTGAAAAATCCTCTTGCTTTTCTAGTGCAAAGTAAGAGGGGATTTACATAGCCAAGTGGTGGGCCTTATTCATGAAGGGAAAAGAAGGAGCTTGTAGATCTTTCAACCAAGAAGAGCTAAAGTATTTATACTTTAGTTGGTGCCATTCATCAACTCTAAGGAGTTGATAGGTAAATCACTTGAACACCCTATGTATGGTTTTCATTGTTTTGTAAATATTGCACAAAATATAAGAAGGGGCCGAAATTTTCTTGATAAAATTTTAATTTTTCGCTTCCGTTGCGTTTCCGGCCCCCGTAACCGGTCCGCTAACAAGTGGTATCCGAGCTAAGGTTGCGGTTTTTGTGCTATATTTACGTAATATTGTATTGAGATCGATTTCTAACCGCTTGAGAATTTTTTGTGCATAGATTCAAGAGGGCCGAAAATTTTATGTCAAAAACAAAAAAAAATAAATTTTCGGGCAGCATGTTGCTGCCCGAGGGCTGCCCGAGCTGCCCGGAAATTTCGGGCAGCAAAGGGCAGCCCAAGGGGCTGCCCGAAACTTCCAGTTTTTAATAAAAAAAAAAAATTTTTTTTTGTTGCCGGAATCCGGCGACGGAGCCTTGGCGACGGCGATGACGGCTAGGGTTTCCAAAAGATGTTTTGGATAATCTTAGTGTCATGGGCCTTGAGATGTTGGGCCATTGGATGGACAACATATTTTGTAAATTTTAAATGGGCCAAAGTATTTTTGTGAAAATGAGTTTTGGGCCCTTAAGTTTAAATTTACAATTGTTGCACATATTTTCTCATAAAATAAATAATTGAAGTTGGACTTTAATTATTTATAGTAAATTGTGATTTACAAGAAATTCGATTATAAATAAATTAATTTGAAAGTAGACAAAGGTGTTTGTATACTTTGTTAATTTAATTTATAATTGTGGCGGTTAGTTATTGGATCAAGATATATAATATTGGATCAATTAATTATAGTAATAATTAATTGATGGTGTATGATATGTGATATTATGCATGAAGGATGATCAAAAGCCCAAGCCCAATTTGCTAGGTGTATGCTAGGATATTTGTGTTGTATGATTGTAATAATTATCAATTTATAAAGTGGGCTTGGTTTATGGCCCGTTCCCACCCCCCATGAGATGTATCCCTATGTGCCATGGATATTTAATTGTAAATATTAGAATAGGGGAAGATCAAGATTGGAAGATGGTGGCCTTGGTGATTATGAAGATCGAAGACATGTAATATTGGATGCTAATGTAATAATTTAGTTGCATTGCATCCCTGCATTTACCCTAGGATTGGACCTAGGCCCGTGTTTGGCTCACACGGGCCATTAGTTTTGGGGCAATTGATCATCCTTGTACTGTTTTCTATTTATAATATATGCATGATATGTTATAAATAATGAGTATGTGCGTTATTATTATTATAATAACAAAGTTGCATGAATCCGGCAAACATACGATCAAACATGGCGAGCTTTTAAAATAAAATTAATGATGAGACCTTTCAAAATTAAAAACCCTCATTTTGAATAAGATTCAAAATTAATATCAAGTCCGAAAAGGGGAATTATAAATTTGTTTATAATTTCCTTGTCTTCCATCGACAATGGATGCATGATGAACGCTACCCGTACTCGGGGCTCGGCTCATATTATTGGGGAGCCTTGGGTGCCGGAAAGCTGTGACATCCATTGACATTGTGATGTGAACTACGTGGAACTCCCATGATTTCGGCTCATATTATTGAGGGAACTCATGGCGACCGTCCATTAAGGTTCAATATCGATGGGTTAGGCTTGACACGTAAAGATGAACGACGTCATATTATTGGGTCCTAATCAAACGTGAGACAAAAGTATACGTAGAGGGTTGCATGGCGATGCAATTGGAAACTACCTTTTAGGAATTGTGATGGCCGATATTATTCGGGATCACAATTCGCTAATTGGACCTTACGTACCTTCTGAGGAAAGTGTTTCCCGTTTTCACTAGAGGGTAGTGAAAATGTCAAAACAGTGGGAGCGATTATTTATAAAGTAAAAGTCCAAACTTTATATCTTATTAAATATTTTAAAATAGTCATTAACATTTATCTGTTTTACTTTTCAGTACAATCTTTGACATGTCATCAATTCGCAACCCGTTTTCGGTCATTCTCGAAAAACACATTCTAACCGGACCAAACTATATCACTTGGCTAAGAAATTTAAAGATTGTCCTAAACTCGGAGAAGATCGCATATACATTTACTGAGGCGCCCCCTGCTGAGGCTCCTATAGGCTGCACTCCTGAGGAATTGCAGACCTACAAGGATTGGTGCGACCATGACTTGAAGGCGAAGTGTTATATGCAGGCTTCGATGAACGATGAGCTGCAAAGGCGATTCGAGGATGCTAAGAATGCTGCTGACATTCATATGCACCTCAAGGAGCTCTTCGGTGAGCAGACTCGGCCTTTGAGGCATGCCACAGTGAAGGAGCTCATCACTTTACGCATGCGAGATGGGACTTCGGTCCATGAGCATGGCCTAAAGTTGATTGGGCTCGTGGACAAGCTCGTAGGCATGGATTTGATCTTGCCATCGGAGTTGACCACGGATGTGTTGCTGTTGTCACTGCCCAGCTCTTTCGATCCTTTTGTCGTGAACTTCAACATGAACAAGCTTGAGCCCAGCCTTGAAGAGTTGGTGAACATGCTTGTGACCTTTGAGTCCACGATCAAGAAGGAGAAGCAGGTTCTTTTTGTGGGCTCTTCATCTGGCACGAAGACCGGTCCACCTGGGAAGGGAAAGAAGCGTTCTTTCCAGCGTACCAAGAAGAGCGTGCCCTTGAAGAGGCAGAGTCCGAGTCCCGTTGTGGCAGCCGCGCCAGTGAAGGCTGAAAAGACTGTTGACATCTGTCACCACTGCAAGAAGCCTGGACATTGGAGGCGTAACTGCAGAGAATATCTTGCGCAGAAGGGTTCTGGCAAAGGTATGTTCTTTATTGAAGTAAATATCTCAATTAACTCTACTTCTTGGGTATTGGATACCGGCTGTGGCTCACATCTCTGTAATGACTTGCAGGCGATGGGAAGAAGTAGGAGGCTCCGAGAGGGTGAGACCTTCTTAAGGATGGGCAACGGAGCAAGAGTTGCTGCCAAAGCCGTAGGAGATATTTGTTTAATTTTGAACAATGATTTTAAGTTTGTATTAAGAGATGTTTTGTTCGTACCAGACTTGATTAAAAACATTATTTCCATTCCTATGCTTGATATTGATGGATATTCTTGTTTATTTGGCAAAGGTGTTTGCAATATTTACAAGAATGAAAGTTTAGTTGGTACTGGTGAACTTGAAAACAATCTCTACACCTTAAAATTAAAAGATATTCCACTTAACAATGTCCAAACGATAACAACGACAAATAAGCGCAAACAAGATACTCTTAATTCGGCACAATTATGGCATGCTCGATTAGGTCATATATCCCTACGAAGGATGAACAAGTTAGTGGGAGTTGGCATGTTTGATATGTCCGATATTAATGCTCTCACGACTTGTGAATCCTGTCTAAAAGGAAAGATGACCAAAATTCCCTTTAAGGGCCATGCGGAGCGAGCCAAAGGGTTATTGGATTTGATCCATACCGATGTGTGCGGTCCGCTTAGCATCACCACTAAGCATGGACATGCCTACTTCATCACCTTTACCGATGACCATTCGAGGTATGGGTATGTGTATTTGATGAAATACAAGTCTGAAGCCTTTGAAAGGTTCAAAGAATTCAGAAGTGAAGTAGAGAAGCAATTGGGACGAAGCATCAAGACACTTCGATCGGATCGAGGTGGTGAGTACTTGAGTGCCGAGTTCCAAGAGTATCTTAGAGAGAATGGGATTCTCTCGCAGTGGACTCCGCCCGCTACACCACAGTTAAATGGTGTTTCGGAGCGTCGTAACCGGACTTTGATGGACATGGTTCGGTCTATGATGGGGTTCACGGAGTTGCCGCCATCCTTTTGGGGATATGCGCTTGAAACAGCGGCACTGTTGTTGAACAATGTCCATACAAAGGCAGTTGACAAGACTCCATATGAGATATGGATGGGTAAGCCTCCCAAGTATTCTTATCTTAGAATATGGGGGTGTCCTGCTTATGTGAAGCAGACAGTGGGAGATAAATTGGATAGTCGATCCATTTTATGCTACTTTGTGGGATACCCAAGAAATTCAATTGGATATTATTTCTATCATCCCCAAGAAACAAAGGTGTTTGTTTCTAGGAACGCAACCTTTTTGGAAAAGGAATTTCTATTGGATAGAAAAGGCGAGATGATAGAACTCGAAGAGGTTCGAGAGACACCCACAGTTGTAGAACCCACACCCGAGAAGCCAAGTGAGGAGATACAAGCTCCTAGAAGAACCGAGAGAGTCTCGAGACCACCTGTGAGGTATGGTCTGCTTCTTGAAGAGGGCCATGATGAGCCTAATCTTGGATGTGATCCAAGGACCTTCAAGGAAGCGTTATCTGATGCCGATTCATCCAAATGGCTTGAAGCAATGGAATCTGAGATGAATTCCATGCATTCGAACCAAGTGTGGAATCTCGTGGATCCACCTGAGGGAATTGTTCCCATAGGGTGTAAATGGATTTACAAGAGGAAACTTGGGGCGGATGGGAAGGTATTGACCTTCAAGGCGCGACTGGTAGCAAAAGGGTATACTCAAAGGCAAGGTGTTGACTATAAGGAAACCTTTTCTCCAGTTGCGATGTTCAAGTCCATTAGGATTTTGCTAGCCATAGCTGCATGGTATGACTATGAGATATGGCAGATGGATGTCAAGACTGCCTTCCTTAATGGGGATATTAAGGAAGAGATTTACATGTCTCAACCTGAAGGGTTTACATCTATCGGAAGTGAGCATATGGTATGCAAACTTCAAAGATCTATTTATGGTCTTAAGCAGGCATCTAGGAGCTGGAACCTCAGATTCGATAGTACAATCAAAGAGTTTGGTTTTACTAAGAATCCTGAGGAACCCTGTGTGTATAAGAAGGTCAGTGGGAGTGCTGTGACATTCCTTGTTCTTTATGTTGATGACATTCTACTCATTGGGAATGATGTAGGAATGTTGCAATCAACAAAGATATGGTTAGCAAGTAAGTTCTCAATGCAGGACTTGGGTGAAGCATCTTTTGTATTGGGAATACAGATCTATAGAGATAGATCAAAAAGATTGCTTGGTCTCACCCAGTCCACATACATTGATACCATCGTGAAGCGGTTCTCGATGGATGAGTCCAAGAGAGGACATCTACCAATGTGTCATGGCGTGTCCCTATCCAAGTCTATGTCTCCCAAGACTGATGCAGAGATAGCGGCGATGACACGAATTCCGTATGCTTCGGCTATTGGTAGTATCATGTATGGGATGATATCTACACGTCCTGACGTGGCATTTGCACTAAGTGTAGTGAGTAGATATCAATCCAACCCCGGTCTTCCACACTGGAAAGCTGTGAAAGACATCCTCAAGTATTTGAGAAGGACCAATAAGCTGTTCTTGGTCTATGGGGGTGGAGAACTGAAATTGGAAGGCTATACCGACTCTAGCTTCCAAAGCGATGTTGATGACTCGAAGTCAACCTCCGGATTCATATTCATGCTCAATGGTGGTGCTGTCTCTTGGAAGAGTTCCAAGCAAGACAGTACTGCGGATTCCACCACTGAGGCAGAATACATTGCTGCATCGGCTGCAGCAAAGGAGGCTGTTTGGATTAGGAATTTCGTCCAAGAGTTGGGCGTCATTCCAAATGGAGTTGCTCCTATCCCGGTGATGTGCGACAACACGGGAGCCATAGCTCAGGCGAAGGAGCCAAGGTCTCATCAGAAGTCCAAACATGTATTGAGAAAGTACCACATCCTCAGAGAGATCGTGGAAAGAGGAGATGTCACGATTGACAAGTCGGCTCCGCAGATAATGTTGCTGATCCACTAACTAAGCCTTTACCAGGACCATCATTCGAGAAGCATCGCGAATCAATGGGTCTAAAGAATATAGGTAGTTGGCTCTAGTGCAAGTGGGAGATTGTTAGAGTAGGTGCACGTCGAGCCAAGTGTTGGCCGACTGTTCACAATGAAACTCTTTGTATAAACGATCTTTATTTTAATAATATTTGAATTTATTAATTTGGCGCATCTTTATCTTTATACCCATGCTTGTTGCATAGATAAAGTCCTTGAATATACAAATAGTAGAAAGAATATGAGATGCTCATATGATGAGTATCATGAAACTCATATTTGGAATACTGTATATTCTAAACCGTTCCTAGTCGATTCAGCCGCCACTAAGAAGGATAAAGGCCGCTCGAGTTAGAGACTAGTATCTGCGATGTGAATACCATGTTTCATTGGTAGGGGACATTGTGATGTTCGAGCATGCAGATAGGTGCTCCTGGTAGAGTGCACTGAACAACCCTCTATAAAGGACTTTCCAAGTGGTTCTCACTTATCGAGTGGAAACGTCCTAGTTTATGGTTGTACACCATTAGTCCTTATGACCCGGGACAACATTGAGACTCTATGTGCTAGCGTTTCACTTTGACTTGTTTACCGACTCTTTTGGGGTCATCAGGTGGCAAGGTTGGGTGTTATGGCGAAACGTATAGGAGTCGATGCATTGTAGTCGGGGATTCACCGCTTACCTACGGGTATGGATATCCTATGTGTTTCTCATGTATGTGTGGGTTGAAATCTCTGATCAGAGTATGGTGGTAATTATGAAAGGGGTTTCATAGATTACACCATCGATGCAACCACGACATGACACATAGTATCGATTCATTGACAACTCTCGATATACCAATAGTTGTCGAATCGGTCGGGATATATGAGTTGAAGGGACCGTACTGTACGCTAACCATAATTGAATGGTTCTTGCAGGCACTATCATGTGATACCTAGGGAATCACGTAAGCGATGCTGCTAGGCGTTTAACGTGATTGGTTGGGTGCTATCAGACTTGAGTTCTGACGTTCTTACTATCAAGGAGTTGATAGGTAAGAATGGAGCAATTGGGGTATGCTCGAATAAGGACATGTTTAGTCCGAATCACATGGAGATGTGAACCCACGGCTAGTTGTATCAATGAACCATTGAGGGCCACACAAGTACTTGCTTTGTAAATCTCGAAGAGAAGTAAAAATAGTTCAAGGTGTTGAACGGCTTATAAATGTGTTTATAAGCGTAAAGAAAATTAGAAGTATGAATTCTATGAGAGAAATATAAATTTTAATTTATGGAAGTGTTCCTAAGATTAAAATTTGGCCAAGTAAATAATGTAGTTGAAAATTGTGATTTTCATAAACATTGTTGTGGACTAAATTAAATTAATTCAAGTGTTGAATTAATTAAACAATAGTGGACCTAGTAGAGTCTAAATAATTAAATTAATTCAAGTGTTGAATTAATTAAATAATATTGAGTCTTGTAGAGCTCAATTTAAATAATTATTTAACTAGTGGGACTTGAGTAAAATCAAGTAATATTTAATTTATCCTCAAATGTGTTTGAGATAATAAAATTTAGTCTATAGTTTTTAATGTGTTAAAAACCATATATTATATAAGTGAGACATGTAGGGATTGCATGCTTGGGAGGTGAAGAGCCTTGATTACTTTTTTATTAAAATATTCAAAAGGCATGCAAACTTTTGAGGGAACAACTTTGTAACACCCAAGGCTAATCTTCCCACACACACTCTCACCTCTTGGCCGAAACTAGGGAAGAAACTTCTCTCAATTTTTCTTCTTTTTGTTCTTCATTTTCTTTGGAGCAAAAACATTCTCTTTGAAAAATCCTCTTTGCTTTCTAGTGCAAAGTAAGAGGGGATTTACATAGCCAAGTGGGTGGGCCTTATTCTGAAGGGAAAAAGAAGGAGCTTGTAAGATCTTTCATCACCAAGAAAGAGTAAATATTTATACTTAGTTGGTGCCAGTCATCAACTCTGACGGAGTTGATAGGGTACAATCACTTGAACACCCTATGTATGGTTTTTCATTGTTTTGTAAATATTGCACAAATATAAGAAGGGGCCGAAATTCTTTCTTGATAAAATTTTAATTTTCGCCTTCCGTTGCGTCTTCCGGCCCCCGTAACCGGTCCGCTAACATTCTGCTCTTACTATGACAGATTGTTTACCGAAAGAGCAGATGGTTTCTTTATTTATGCTGTAGATATGCAAAGTCGAGCCCGGCGTTGGCAGATATACCAGTAGTGCGGGAATTTGCTGATATTTTCCAGATGAGATCCCAGGATTACCTCCGGTTCGTGAGGTAGACTTTA